>NC_090898.1:1474453-1496953 GCF_040956055.1 Brachionichthys hirsutus | reverse complement strand
AGGACAAGCGTCTGCTACGGGACTGAGGACCGTCAGAGGATCACAACAAGAGTCGCCCCCGTCAGGTGGAACAGAAGCAACTCCAAGCACGCGGTTTGCTTCCATTGGACACTCGGAGCTTCCTCGTGGATCTAGACCGCCTGAAACGGGCGTGGCCGCCGCCGCCGCCAGCGTCACCTTGTTTCTTTGATGAAGTCCACACATCGCTGCTCTGCTTCCTCCTGTGGGAGCCGCTTTCCTGATGGATGTGAACCTGAACCACACGGAGGGACACGGGTGCTGATGCATGAAGGGAATGCGTAACGCCAACATGGCCGCCGCGCCCGGCGGGAGACACGCACCTTAAAGTGGACAGTGTTGAGCTGCATCTGCTGCTGCCGGTCCTTCTCTGACGGCTCGCCACCGAACACCAGCTGCAGGAGAAACCACTCAGAGCGTCTGCTGCAGGCGCGACGGGTCGCTGGGAGGGGGGGGGACGTGTCCCCCAGAGGGGAACGTCTCCCACAGGGGACCGCTCCCAGAGGGGAACGCCCCCAGAGGGGAACGCCCCCAGAGGGGAACGTCTCCCCCAGAGGGGAACGTCTCCCAGAGTGGACCGCTCCCAGAGGGGAACGCCCCCAGAGGGGAACGTCTCCCCCCAGAGGGGACCGCCCCCAGAGGAGAACGTCTCCCCAGAGCGGGACCGCTCCCAGAGGGGGACGTCTCCCAGGGGGGGGGTGACGTCTCCCAGAGGAGAACGTCTCCCCCAGAGGGGACCGCTCCCAGAGGGGGACGTCTCCCTGAGGAGAACGTCTCCCCCAGAGCGGGACCGCTTCCAGAGGGGAATCCTGTGGACTACATTCAGGACAGCATGTCTCCGTGATGTAACACACCTGAATGAGATCCGACAGCTTCTGCAGTCCATTCGTGTTCAGGAATATTCCGGGTTCTGGCGAGAAACGCGTCACACAAGACCAGTTCTGGATTACGTTGGGTCGGGCTGGATTTCAAAGGAACGTGGGGAAATGAAAGCAGACCGACTTCCTGCCAAGTACGCAGAGATCTGATCCAGAGCCTCGCAGACGGGGGTCTTGGTGTGGTAGGTCAGGTGGGCTCTCTCCAGCAGCTCGTAGATGAAGCTGGGACAGAGGGACACCTCGAGTCAAGGAGGGGGAGGGGGGGCGAGCAGAGACCTGCTACTACACAAGCAGCCGGGGGGGGGCTCGAACGGACCGGGACGGGTCGCTTCCGGACCGGAGAGCAGGCCCGGAAGCGACCCGCTACACGCTGAGCGCTGCAGCCAGACATTCGTTTGTTCTGAAAGGGGGTCAAAGTTCAGCAGAATCACCTACATTCCCGGTCTGGTGAGTCCCCTGTCACTCGGTACTTCGTAAGAATCGATGGCCGCTTCCAGGTCCAGCAGAATCTCTGGAGGAGCAGCGAGGAAGTTAATCCCGAGTCCGTGACGGCGACGCGCCCCGGTTCCGCTCCGCACCGAGAACTTACGTTTGATTTTAGCGATCGTCGCGAGTTCCATTTTCAGGCCTGCAGCAAAACGAGACTTCGTTTAGATGCGGTTCATGTTCTTCACAAATGGAGCGCACGACGACGGGCTGCGTGGGCGCTCTGACCCGGCTGCAGGGAGTCCAGGTCCCAGGCGTCGGCGCCGGCGCCGGCGTCGGGGCGGCCGGACTCCTCGGCCTGCTCCCGCAGCATCCGGTCCACGGCGCCGATGGCCGAGGCCACGTCGTAGGGCGTCAGGTCGAAGGACGTCGACTCCTCGCATGTCTTCTCCTGCAGAAGACAAGGACAAGCTGCCGTGGTTCTGAATCACAAAAGCTGCTTCTGCTCTTCAGAAGTTCAGACCCGCTGCCTCGAGCTCTACTGAGGACGGAGGACATCTTTAGAGACAGACTAGAAGATCAATCAGAGGGCTCAGACCTCCCCCGAGCAGCTCGTTCCCCTCCCAACTGGATCTACACCGTCCACACGGTGATCTGGATCAGCACCAGAAGGTTCTAGATTGTTCTTGGTTCTTTATACACCAACATGAAGGGTCAAAGTGAATCAGAGTTGATGTTTATTTTAAACGGTTTTAATGTGATCCAGAATCCCGGATCTCTTCTGGATCAGCACCAACGTTCAATCCTTTATTCCTGATTCCACCCAGATCCAACCAGAACGTTTTGACTTATCCATCCAGATCCCCCCCCCCCACCCCCCCCCGCCTCGGGGTAACGATCAATACTGGCATCTACTGGTCGTACAGTGTCGTCCATCACGAGGACATTTATTACCACATTGTGAGCTTCATCAAAGACGACCACCGCCCCGCTCAGCTCAATGTTGTGCGCCCGACGGGTCTGAGGACAAAGGAGAAGGACGTCAGTGTCCAAGGTCAACAGAGGTCGTGTGCCAATAAACAGCCAATATCTGATCAATCAGCTGTCAGAACCTCGAATCACCCAAAAACCAGAAAGCCACACGATGAAGTCTAACTGAAGAGGACTATCTTTCAGTTCTGATTGGAACCGCCCACTTTCCTGAGAGCAGGAGGCGGGCCCAGCGGGTCAGCTGACCTTTGGGTCCAGCAGGTAGTTGTACGGCGTGAAGATGACATCGGCCTGCTGCTTCATGGAACGGGAGAGGTAGTACGGGCAGACCCTGCGAACAACGGCAGCGGCAGGATGAGCTGTAGCAACACAAAGACGCGCCGGCGGGAGGCGTGGGGGGGGGCACGGGGGGGAAGTACGGGGGGAGGCACGGGGGGGGGAGGCACGGGCGGGGCACGGGGGGGGGGGGAGGCACGGGGGGGAAGTACGGGGGGAGGCACGGGGGGAAGTACGGGGGGAGGCACGGGGGGAAGCACGGGGGGAAGTACGGGGGGAAACACGGGGGAGGGGGGGAGGCACGGGGGGGGGAAGTACGGGGGGAGGCACGGGGGGAAGTACGGGGGGAGGCACGGGGGGAAGCACGGGGGGGAAGTACGGGGGGAAACACGGGGGAGGGGGGGAGGCACGGGGGGGAAGTACGGGGGGGAAGTACGGGGGGAGGCACGGGGGGGAAGTACGGGGGGAGGCACGGGGGGAAGCACGGGGGGGAGGCACGGGGGGGACGTACGGGGGGAGGCACGGGGGGAAGCACAGGGGGGAAGTACGGGGGGAAACACGGGGGAGGGGGGGAGGCACGGGGGGGGGAGGCACGGGGGGGGAGGCACGGGGGGGAAGCACGGGGGGGGGAGGCACGGGGGGGGGAGGCACGGGGGGGGGCACGGGGGGGAAGTACGGGGGAGGCACGGGAAAGTGAGCAGTTCTGACAGAAGAGAACTACAAATCCCACCTGTGCTTGTTGCCATATTGGACCAGATCTTCCACGTCGAGGATCGAGGTCACCAACTCTCTGTCTGTGCTTTGTTCTGGAGGAGAAAAGAACGATTGAGTCGTCCAGCAGGAGGCGCCATCAGACATCAGCTCCGGCGTGGTCTACCTTCAGTGTTGTTGTAGAACACGCACGACCTGGTGGAGACTTTCTTCCTGCACATATGGACCTAGAACAGAGTTCAGTCTGATCAAAGCGCTGCCTCAACACTACCCACAAGTCCCGGCGCGGCACCGCGCTCACCTTGACGTGGTTGCTCTCCTGGCGCGTCACCTCCGGGTTGATGCACAGCTGCTCTCTGGAACCCAGGACGCTGACCTTTGGCCTGAATCAAACAGGGGTCACCGGGTCAGCGGGACGGACCCCCCAGGAGGTTCACTGGGCTCACGGCTAACGGTTAGCGCTGTGGCGAGGTTTCAGGGTGCGTTTCTCTTCCCGCCCGTTATCCTGGCCTAAACATTGTTCCCAGTGATTGGTTTGTGACCACGCGGAGGAGGCGGGGCTTACCTGTAGCAGGTGTTCTTTAACTCGCCGATCACCTGTGCAAGCTGAGAGTGAGTCCTCGATGCATAGATGATCTTTGGCACATCCGCGTAGCCGCCTGGAAAACGAGAGCACTAGAGTTACATGAGGGGGCGTGTCCGAGGGGGCGTGTCCGAGGGGCGTGGCTGGAAGCGCGGCGCCGTTGTCGTGAGTCGTGTATTAAATGCTTCCTGGAGGCGTTCTAAACATCAAAGGACACGGGCCTCATCTCGACCGGTCGGTCGGCGTGAAGAGGAACGTACTTGCTGCGGTACCGTCTGCCGGACCCCAGGAGGACAGCGGCCGGTTCTGGAACATCTCCTGATCGCCGAGCCTCGCTGCAATCTTTTGGGCAGATACGGCGTCTTTGAGATTCTCTCGCCAAGCCAAGGTGGCGCACAGAAGACAGAGAGTCTTCCCCGTCCCCGTAGGACTCTCCAGGACTCCATTCACACTCTGGAACACACACAGAAGACACAGAGTCGTCCCCGTCCCCGTAGGACTCTCCAGGACTCCATTCACACTCTGGAACACACACAGAAGACACAGAGTCGTCCCCGTCCCCGTAGGACTCTCCAGGACTCCATTCACACTCTGGAACACACACAGAACCTCCAGAACTGTGTGACGGTGTCAGCGGGACTCAAACCCAGTTAGTCTATCCTTACAGGTCTTTTAAAACAGCAGTTATTAAACCGCCGTCTCCATGTTCAAGAGGAGACTAAAGACTTTCCTTTTTAACAAAGCTTATAGTTAATCGATGCAGTAATCAGTATAATCAATATGCTGTCATAGGCCAGCACTGGTGGCTTAACATCATGACACACTAAGCTCCTCCCCCTTTATCTGGTTATTCATGTTATAAATATATGTCAGTAATCTCTCTCTCTTCCCCGTAGTCTTGTTCTCTCTCTCCCTCTGTTTGTCCCTCTCTCTCTTTCAGGTCCTTCTGTCCGTGGTGCTGCAGAACCTGGACCTGTGTCCCTCAGCACTGATGTCCACATCGCTAGCATTAGCATTTATAGCTTCATATCGCTAGCATTGGCATTTATAGCTTCATATCGCTAGCATTAGCATTTATAGCTTCATATCGCTAGCATTAGCATTTATAGCTTCATATAGCTAGCATTAGCATTTATAGCTTTATTCATCTTGTTTTTGTCTGCTCCTGCTCTGTCTCTCTATCGCTTCCCTATCCATCTCCTTGTTTTTGACTCTGCTCCGACCTGCCATTCTCTCTCTCTCTCTCTCTCTCTCTCTCTCTCAACCCAGCTGGCCAGACAGATGGCCGTCCACCATGAGCCTAGGTTCTGTCCAAGGTTTCTGCCTGTTAAAGGGAAGTTTTTCCTTGCCTCTGTCTCCAAAGTGCTTGCTCTTGTGGGTCAAGTTGGGTTCTGTCTTTCCCTGCTAATCCTGTAAAGTCCTTGAGATGACTTCCTGTTGTGATCTGGCGCTATATAAATAAAGTTGAATTGAATTGAGTTGAGTTGAGTTGTTGCGTTCACGTCGTGGTCCGGTGCAATGTGCTGCATGAATGCGTTATAACTGCCTTAATAACGACTCACCTTCTGAAGACATTCGATCACTTTGCTCATGTATTCCTTCTGACAGTCGTACGGTGGAAACGGGAAATTCACCGTCACTCCGTGCAGCTGTAGTGACGTCATCACGTTTTAAATTGCGGACTTTATTAATCGCTCGAAGCTTGGCTAGTGGCTAGCGGCTATTGGCTAGTAGCTAGTAGCTAGCGGCTATGGGCTAGCGGCGACCGTCGAACACACAAGCCAGTCAATCTGCACCATATTCACCGCCAATTTCACTTATCAGAAAACTGCGCATGCGCGTTGCGGTGACGTCATCTTCCTTCGTCCGGTATCGCCTGATAACCACCCATAGAGTGCTATACCGCCCCCTCCGGTTGGAGGCTGCATGCATCATCAATGAACATCAGAGTCCCACAGACCAGCGGTCTCCAACCTTTTTCCTTCCACGGACCGGTTTCATGCCGTGACATTTTTTCGCGGACCGGGGGGGGGGTATACCGGTAATCAAATTTAAAAAGAGGAATATAATCTTACCAATAAACTTTATATTATGCACTTGCAATAACTATTAAATAAATATTTAATCGTTACACAATATCTACTCACCATAAGTTGTGGTCCCAATAATTACTTCTGTCCTTCATGGTTTTTTTTTCATAAATTCCACATTCTTGTCTTTTAATCCGGGTTCTGGTCTCAAGTTGGACTTTTCTTCTTAGCAAAGAAGCTCTCCAAAGACTTTTGCTTCTTTTTATTAATTTTCGTGAGTTCACGGCTGTTTTTTTTAGCAACGTATCAAGAGGTGATTGCTACACTGGAGAAAATCCGGTCGTTTTTCAAAATAAAACACCTTTTAGATGCTAATAATCGATACAACGGAAATTGTATACATTAGTTGTTCTTTCTTTGCGGCCCGGTAACAAATGCCTCACGGACCGGTACTGGGCCGTGGCCCGGTGGTTGGGGACCCCTGCCATAGACCCCCTTGTGAAGCAGCCAGTATATGTGACAGGTTCATAATCTGATCAGCGATCAATGAATTCAGAGCGGATCACAAATCAGTGTTCACACAACTCGTCGTTTATTCCAGAATAGTGAGATCAAAGGATCCCGAGGAGGATCTACGCCCCCCCATCGGTGGGGAAAATGATCTTGTTTGTGTCGTAGTAGTTCTCGTGGATGAGTGGAAGTCCGTCCTTCTCTCGCTGCACAATCACAAGCTCCGCCTCTCTCCTGGCCCACTGCTTCATGCTGGAGTACACACACACACACACACGTACATGTACACACACACACACACACACACACACAGAGTCAGAACGAGGCTGCATCACTAACACACTCTTACAGGTCATAGAGGACGCTTGTCCCCGCCTTCATCCTCTGGCACAGAGGCCCCGCCCCTTCTTCCAAATGTGGAGACCTGGGTCTTTAATTAGAGACTCCTTTGATGTCTCTGGTAAAGACAGAACGCTTGGCTAGAATAACCTGCATGTCTGTGAAGGCTGAAGGATTCACGCAGGCTTTCCAGCGTGGGCTGCCAAATAGTGAGCAATGTCTCGCTCAATGAAGGTCTGGACTCCAGCAGGACGACGCAGCATTCCTGAGCCACGACGCAGCATTCCTGAGCTACGACGCAGCATTCCTGAGCTACGACGCGGCATTCCTGAGCCACGACGCGGCATTCCTGAGCCACGACGCAGCATTCCTGAGCCACGACGCAGCATTCCTGAGCCACGGCGACGCAGCATTCCTGAGCCACGACGCAGCATTCCTGAGCTACGACGCGGCATTCCTGAGCCACGACGCGGCATTCCTGAGCCACGACGCGGCATTCCTGAGCCACGGCGCGGCATTCCTGAGCCACGACGCGGCATTCCTGAGCCACGACGCGGCATTCCTGAGCCACGACGCGGCATTCCTGAGCCACGACGCGGCATTCCTGAGCCACGACGCGGCATTCCTGAGCCACGACGCAGCATTCCTGAGCCTCGACGCAGCATTCCTGAGCTTCGACGCAGCATTCCTGAGCTTCGACGCAGCATTCCTGAGCTACGGCACAGCATTCCTGAGCTACGACGCAGCATTCCTGAGCCACGACGCAGCATTCCTGAGCCTCGACGCAGCATTCCTGAGCTTCGACGCAGCATTCCTGAGCTACGACGCAGCATTCCTGAGCTACGGCGCAGCATTCCTGAGCTACGGCGCAGCATTCCTGAGCCACGACGCAGCATTCCTGAGCTACGGCGCAGCATTCCTGAGCTACGGCGCAGGATTCCTGAGCCACGACGCAGCATTCCTGAGCTACGGCGCAGCATTCCTGAGCTACGCCGCAGGATTCCTGAGCCACGACGCAGCATTCCTGAGCCTCGACGCAGCATTCCTGAGCTTCGACGCAGCATTCCTGAGCTACGACGCAGCATTCCTGAGCCACGACGCAGCATTCCTGAGCTACGACGCAGCATTCCTGAGCCACGACGCAGCATTCCTGAGCTATGTCGGCGTCGCAGAGAACGTTTAGTTCAAAGGCTTTCATCTTTGATTCTGTGTCTTCTGCAGTTTCCGCTTCAGGACAAATCCACTAAGCTAAGTACAGACGAGCTAACATCTCACCCGTGGTCTGGCAAATAGTGAATGAACGTTCCTCCAATAACAATGGCCACCGAGATGCCGAAGAAGAAGCCCACGCGCATGTTCCTCTCGTCCGCCGCCGGGTCCGTGGAGAAGCCATGGTAGTCTGGGTTCTGTGGAAACACGGAGACAACACACTGAACAGGAGCAACATCTGGGACACAGCTGGAGAGGACCAACAACACCGGCGTGTCGGCACCGTGTCGAGGGCCCAAGCGTGAAACCCCGGATTGGTGCGTGTCGCTTTAACAAACAGTCATGTGACCGATGCAGGAGGCGTGTCGTCTGGATGCGCCGCGACAAAAGGAAAAACTATCGACTTGTTGCGGGTTCGTCGATGGAGATCACGCGTTTGGATCCTCGCTTTGCTCCCGTTCATGGATCGTTCTCGGGAAGGTGTGAATGAATCCATGTTTAGTGTTATTTCATATTATTGAACACTTTGGTTTATAAAATCCCACATAAACATTTTAACTATGAATGTTATTACACACAAATTTGTTAGAATTTACATTCCAGCTCTTGAGTATTTACACAAAGCTAAATGTGAACCTTCACATGAAGAACTTCACTCAGCAAACAAGTGGAGAAAATGATATTATACAAAGATGATCATAGTTTAAGAGACTAGCAATGGAATAAAGATTAAATATTACTTCACAGGCTAATGTTGGTTTACAGCATGCAAGTTTTTACTTCTTGTTTACCTGCAATGACTTTAGATCTCCAGCAGAGGTCACTGTTGAGTGACCGACACCGCGTTAATAGTTTGTGTCAACGCGCTCCTCGAGGTATCAATAACCCATCACCACCATCTCCCATTAAAGGACTGGATCTGCTGCAGCGCTGCGTCCAACGGCACCGCGAACATCAATGACGTCACGGTTCTGAACCGAATAAAGCTAACCCATGCTAGCGTCCTTCAACCCGATATCCTAGCAGGCTAGCTAACAAGCAGCCGGCTAGCGCTAGCCTGACGCGGTACGCGCGCTATAACGACACCGTTTCTCCGGTTCGCTCGTGTCCGTGTCTCAAACCGAACGTGCGCGCGGAGCTCACCTTGACGAACTGGCTGACCTCCCCGTGCCCGGCAGGCTCCGCTGCGGCGAGCGTTCCCGCCACTGAGGTCGAACCGCCGACCCCGCTCGGTTTGGACTGGGAGATGAACCGGGCCGGGGGACCTGACAGCGCCCGGGACAAACCGGGCCCGAACCGCGACAGCCGAGTCAACATCGGTCTTGTTTGTGAAGGCTAACGCTGACCCGGAAACGGAAGCGGAAGGTTTTATCTTTAGCCTTCTTCACTTCCGGTAGCTTGCCGCCACCTAGAGGTGACTGCTGGCATTGTACAGCGAGGGATTCTGCTCGGCTGTGAAGATTTTCCTCACAAATACCCGGAGAACTTCACATTCCTTAATGCAGAGTAGATTTAAAAGTAGCTTGATTGTCTCTCAGGCAAAACGACACAAAACAAATTCTCCAAAACGCAAAGTACACATGAAGAAAGAGGAATATTTTCATGGAACCATAATCCAAAGTTAGACAAATAATCAGCAAATTAAAAAGACATGCTACACCAAATCAGTTGCATTGATTATTTATTTGTGTCTGATATACAATCAGTAACATTGTTGGGAGAGGGAAGATAAAAAGTTTGAGTTTTGTGCACAGGTACAATTTAACAATATAAACAAATCTTTTGTTCTTCCAAATGCAAATTGGCTGCTCATTGTTGAGTCAGTCGGCTTCATTTCTTTAGGAATACGCTATTAAGTATTCATTTACGAAAATAGGTTAAAAGTATTAAGTGCAATAAAGACAAAAGTCTGTAAACACACCATATTTATTACATAGTACTAAGCCTTTATGGCCATATATATTGATACACTGTCACTGAAATAGAAATGTCAATGTATCAATTTGGCTATTTATTTTGAATGGCCTACATATACTGGCCATTCAAAACAAAGAATATATACTTGTAACTCTGTCCTTCAATGAGTTCCCTTTCTGCCAATGCTCCAACAACGTGCAGCATGTTTACAGTAATTCAACTGTCTCGAATTAAAAAGAATAATTATAATAAATTCACACAGGAAGAAAATGGATGGAAATGAGCATCCTCTTTAAATGGCTAGAAATGAGCATCCTCTTTAAATGGCTAGAAATGAGCATCCTCTTTAAATGGCTAGAAATGAGCATCCTCTTGCTGACTGTTAGGCACTTCTCTGCCAAATTTGCACTTGTTGTTGGGCTTTAGCCGTGTCAGATGGCATCACCCCATATTTCACGTCTCTCACACCGACGAAAAACACGTAAATTAACATCTGCTACTATCAGCCTGATTCAGACACATTTCTAAGGTTTCTCTGAAATCATAATACAGTCAACAGAACAAGCAAAAATCAAGGCTTTGTGAAAGAGCTAAAGTGATCAAACGATCCAGTTTGAAAGAATGTACAGCATGAGTCTTTGAACAATGGAGATCATCATCAAAATGACCTCTACAGTACTACAAATTCAGCGACGTCATCAACCCAGAAACATCCAGCTGCTTTGTCCTGTAAGAATTAAAGCCTCGACCCCCACCAGGTCACAAATAACCACCAGCATTAATGTCCTCCTTAAGGTTACCCACAACTATCTTACTTTTCAGCTTAAAGCCACCGAAACGTGTTTCCTGCCTTCCTAACACCGGTGATTCTCACAAATATGTGAGATAAGAACTCAAATATTCAGAGATCATAAATGTGCAACGTCACAAGATAAACTCAAGCAATGGGATCACTTCACTTTGCAGGGTCGGAGAAATGTCCTTGTATGGCGGGTGAAGCCTTCGTCGTATTATGACTGACATTAAGACTTGCACCAGTCTATGCAAATATCTAGAGACATTTATAATTATTCAATCATTTGAGCAAGGCCTCATCATAGAGACTGAGTCCAAACACAATCGGAGTTGCTGATTTTCATTGAATTTTATTTTTGTAGATTCTAACACAAATGTATTCCTTTATCATATCGAGACAGTATTTTCCTTGCAAATTCAGAACTATCAGAAATACTGAACTTTGTTGTGATACAAAAATCATTGTGCAACAGAAACCGGAGGTCGTACAAACACCTTAACTTTTAAAAAGATACGTTTGTAATTGCACACACAGTAAAAGAGGATTAAGCCCACAAGAGAATGGCATTTAAAAAAAGAGACATGAAAGCGTTTGGCTCATTTCATATCTTAAAGCAGAAATTGGTCGAACACGGCACTGCAACACGGTTCTCTTTAGACCTGCGTGGGCGACCTTGCTGCCTGACGCGGCGGATCTTTGGAAGGAAAAAGGCAACGGCCCCGACAACACAGCATCAGGCGACTCAAAGTCAGCGTATCGAACGCGGCCGCCAGATTAAAGAGGCCAACTAACAAACACAGCAATGTCATGTGTCAGAAATGTGCATCTGGACACAACCCTTTACAGTAGCATGCTAAGCTATGCTAACCCGAACTGGAAATAATATACTGCCAACACCTGGCAATAATATGCTAACGGCTAATGGACTGGCAGCGTCAGCGGCTCTGCAAGCACAGCTTAACATCGTTCTAGCGCAGCCCTGCGTGGCGCAGCGACCGGATAGCAATAGCAGCGGTCATTCCTAGCTCTGTCTTCCAGTCTCAATAAATCCTTATTAACAAAGAATCTAGGCTCCTTTCATTGTGGTGTAAAAACAGAGCGCTCCCCGGTGGCCGGGGCAGAGTCTATTCCAACCACAGTTACAGCAACTTAGCTCAACGACTAAATCTAACTGCCCACCAGGAAACTACTCATCAGATCACAATCACTCGGTGGAGGAAATTCAATTCCGTTTCAGCAGAATACGAGATAGTTGGAGGTCAAGCATTATATAAGGACACGCTACCTGCTAACCCAAGTTACAAGGTGCAAAAACAGCTGCCCAGGTGGAGAGACTGAGAAAGCATTCGCCTCATTGCAAGGCCGTGCACTGTCCTAATTACTCGTTATTGTGTGATAAATGAATAACATGTCACAATAAGATGTTTTTGTAACTTATGGGACACGACATGAGCTTGTAAATGTCAAAAACAAAGATGGGGCATCAAAGACACAGGATAATACGAAGTTCCTTCATTCCCTCTTCAAGAACAGGCGACAGATGAGCTGAACTGGAAGGGCTCTATTCAAGCGGAGAGAGAATGAGTTCACTATTCTTGCCCCAATCCAAAATGAGGGGCTGCCCAGAAAAAAGTGGCGCCACCTGTGGGCCAGAAGCAGTCTACAGAGGCACGGCAAGAACGCACGACGGACTCAAGGAGTGGGAGAAACGGCAGCTGGAGTTGTTGGAGAGGGAATGGTGGCTGCAAGGTCGTAGGTTGAGTTGGGAGACGACCGAGGCGAAGCTAAAGGGCTGTAAATGGGCCTGACGGCGATGCCTGGAGGAGGGGAGCGGTGAGCAGCAGGAGCCGAAGTCGGGGAGTCTGAGCTAACCTCGTCCCCCTCTTCTGAGTCCCACACTTCACTCTGCAAGTAGTCTGCAAATAAGGCCTTGGCTCGTTGCAGCACCCGACTCAGGTTGTGGCGCCGCACGAGCCGATCAAAGTGCATGGCGAGCTCGTTGTAGTCCAAGCTGTTCTTGATGATGTGGTCTCGGTGCTCCAGCAGGATGGACAGGCACAGGAACAGCATGAAGGGATTGCCTTTGCCGAACTCTTGAGGAGGAGGAAGAGAACACGGTTTGATGCCTGCGGGCTCAGCTTTTGGAAACGTGGGCATGTTGCTGCCAGGTGAAGGGAGGCTGTTAGAGGACGGCCTGCTGCCAGACAGAGACGGGCCTCGTCCAAAAGACGAAACAGGAGACGAGAGGAGGGACTGGCTGGCAGTACGGGATGGCGAGGACACAGAGGGTTGTACGGTGGGGGTCGTGGGCGAGCTGTTCCCTGTAGCGGTGAGAATTTGGGCAGAGGGATGGATTCCATCAGCTGTGGACAGACACGGGGCTTTTGGAGAAGAGTCTGGAGAAGCACCTGGCCAGCTGGAGGGTACAGGTGAGGCTGTGGGACCAGGCCAGGCGGGTAGACCACTAGGACAGAGAGGAGCCGATGATGCGCTGGCACAGTTCTTTATGAGAGGCGCTCTCTCTCCGGGCTCCTCCTCGCTGTCAGCTGTGGCCCGGCGCTCTGCAGCCTCCATATCAAAGCTATCCGTGCGCCGGGCAGTGTAGTATTTAAACTCTCCAAAACTAGTTTGCCTCTCGAAAGGATTAGTCAGCATGTCGACCTTTTCCAAGGTCACTCGAGGAGTAACACGGTCAAACGCCTCCCTTCCTGTTCCAGCAGCATTCCTGCTGACGTCTGATTGGTGCCGTGAAGGCCTCAGCATGTGTCGCCTGCGCTGTTTCCCTTTCTGCTCGTTGTCATCGCCTAAGCAATCCTCAACGGTCTTGCTCGCCACCCTTCCATCGGCCTCCAGCGGCGGTCCCAGAAGCTCCACCTCTGTTTCAGGAGGATCTGGGGGCAGGGAGCTCCAAGTCACCTCCAGCATCCTCAAAGCGTCGTCAAACGCAAACTCTCTCTTGAGCTCCAGAAGCAGCCAGCGGTAACAGAAGAAGAGATCGTCAGCGCCCGTGGACACCAGGTAGGAGTAAAACTCGGGGTCCGAGTACTGCAGCAGCAGCTTCAGGTGCTGGAACTTTACAGACATGAGCTGCCCGTCCGGCCGGAAGTTCCCCTCCAAGCGTTTCATGATGCCGCTGAAGCAGATAAAGGCATGCGCTTCATTGTCCATGACTGCGAGTATGGGGGAGGCAATGTCGCTCATGCCTTGACAGTAAGAGATCTGAAAAAGAACACATCCACACAAAGTCACGGCCCAGTGGGTGTTACGACCCCCCCCCCCCCACCCCACCGGGATCGGCGAAACGTTCACCTTTATGAACCCACCCTCCACTGCATTACCCTTTCCCTCAGGCCTACAAACACTTTCTAATACAGCAGCAGGACATTATATTTCAAAACGTTAAGCGCAAACGACTCCCACCGATGCTCAGTGGACGAGCGAGGAGCTGCAACGCACGTAGGCGCGGCTGCTTGTGTTTTCTGAACGCGGAACTCGTTCAGTACGTACAGTACCGTGCCAGTACTGCATCTTATATGTTGCATTACTGCAATGTGTTAATAATCAATCATCAGCCCATCAGCTGGACCATACTCCCCCCTCCCAGTCTAAAACCTTTGATCAATCGCTTTTCGACCAAACACTTTAAAGGTGCTGAAGCGTACCTGCGGGTGTGTAATGGCAAAAGTGGTGAGCAGGTCTGTGAGGGAAGTCAAATGTGGACTGTCTTCTGAGCCGGCGTAGTACGGATGAGCCCGGTCGGTCCTCAGGACGTCTTTTAGGACATTCCCACGGATAAATTCAAGGTCCTCAAGGCCCACCCGGGCTGTCCACTCACTCTTCAGCTGGGCATACTCCCTCGTCTTCCTCTTCATGTAGTCCATTCTCTCCTGACCACTCAGACCATCAGGATAGACATTCAGGAGGTATCTCCAAACAACCTACCAAACACACAGCAGCAGGCAGGAGTCGCTCATTTGAGCTATGGAACAGAACGTGGATTTAATAATAATAAGACGAATGAACAGTTAATTATTCTGCCCCGGACTCTTGAACATTTCATAACCGATAGCTTGCACTGTTCTCTTTGCACTGCGTGATTACGCTAGTTTTAATGTTTTTGTATCTTTTTTAGTTTTTTGTATTTTGTCATCACTGTTACATGTAGCACGACTTCACCGAGAAACATTCCTAGTGTGTGAACCCTCACTGGCAATAAACTGATTCTGATTCTGATTCTGATAACCAGGCTTGACAAGCATTTCAACCCTAATCAATAAGGATGACACTGGGTGGTGTTCACTTTTGAACCAATCCTCATACAAAACCTGGAAGCTGGGTGTCAGGTTAGGATCTAGATCTAACGCCAAACATGAATCTGGACTCAAGAGAACCAATGAGTTTCGTCTGGTACCCCTAAAGCATAAAGTCCGAGCCTTAAACTCAACTGTGGTTACTTCATGGTATGGGACTGAGATTGTTTGTCACCTTGCGCAACGAAGGCTCCACGCCGCCATGGTAGATCCGCAGCCTGAGCTCTTCAGGTCGAGTTAACTGGCCCTGTCCGTTGAGATAACTGTGAAACTCGGCGTCACTCAGTGGGGGCTTGAAAGGCTTGATCTCCTCCCCATAAGACCAGCTGAACACCTGCTGAACTCTGGAAAGGGTTCGGCCCATCTGGAAGCAAGTTAAACACAAACACATTAGACATGGGCCAGGTTTCCCCAGAAATCACTTCAGTTTTGTGTTGCATCATATCTCAGACACCCTATTAGAGCCCGCACAACCCTGACCCCTTAACCCTGACCCCTTAACCCCAACCCCTTAACCCTGATGCCTTAACCCAAACCCCATAACCCTGACCCCTTAACCCTGACCCCTTAACCCCAACCCCTTAACCCTGACCCCATAACCCTGACCCCTTAACCCAAACCCCTTAACCCTGACACCTTAACCCCAACCCCTTAACCCTGATGCCTTAACCCAAACCCCATAACCCTGACCCCTTAACCCCAACCCCAACCCCTTAACCCTGACCCCATAACCCTGACCCCTTAACCCAAACCCCATAACCCTGACCCCTTAACCCTGACCCCTTAACCCAAACCCCTTAACCCTGACCATTTAATCAGGAAGGCTCATTATGTATTCGTAACCAACTTAGTCATTTTGATAGTAGGCTAATATAGCTAATATAGATAGATACAGCATGTGTTGCCTTGATTATAAGGCTTTTATAAGGCTTTTAATTTTTTGCGGCTCCAGACATATGTTTTTTGTTTTTTTGGTCCAATATGGCTCTTTCAACATTTTGGGTTGCCGACCCCTGCCTTAACCCTAACCCCTTAATCCTGATCTCTTAACCCTAACCCAGTGGTTCTCAAATGGTGGGGCGCGCCCCCCTAGGGGGGCGCGGTGCGATGTCAGGGGGGGGCGCTGTGACCACGGAGAAAATGTTTTTTGCCTTACGAGAGTAAAGTGTAATTGCACATCCACTCCAGTAGTTGGCAGTGGCGCCCTGATTGTCAGAGTGCGCGCAGGGAGTATTAGCAGAAGAAGAGCAGTTGTAAACAATCCGGTGGGAGAAGAAGAAAGACCTGACTTCCTTATTTTCGGTTGCAGACTTTAAAAAATGGTAATAAAGTTATTATTTGTTGTAAGTTAATCTATATTTCTTTCTTTTTCATATTTCTTTGTATGTTAATAAGGATACAAGAGTGTTTTTTCTTCGGGGGGGGGGGGCGCAAAATGTTTTTTTCTTCCTAGGGGGGGCGCGACAGAAAATAATTGAGAAGCACTGCCCTAACCCCTTAATCCTGATCCCTTAATCCTAACCCTACATCTGTTTGATCAGGGCTTTGTTCATTCTCACTTTGTCTTTTTCAGCAGTAGAAAGACTTTCTTAGTCGTGAGAGGCTGCAGCAGTTATTCAGTGTCATGTTGCCAACATACAAACTGCTAAAGTGTTTTACTCCATTGATTACGCCATTGATTGCCATCTATAACTACAATATGGAGACAAGCGTTGAGAGCTAAGAGAGGAGGTTAAAGGGGGCAGGTCAGGGGTAATCCATTACCCACAAAAACAGCAGTGGACACGATCTAACATGGACTGCTTGGTTAAGACTGATGAAGGTGAAGAACCTGGGACATCAGAGACTGGGTGAAAGGAAGCGCTGCAGACGCCAAAGACTTTGTCCTCTCTACGAGAAGCTGCTCAGAGCCAATCACATCTTTGGGGCTGATGATGTCCCAGTCCTCCATAACAGGACCTGCAGTTGAACAAAAAGCAGCAGAGCAATCAGACATCATGAGACATTCTATTGGGTTTGTGCTGTTTGACAGACAAATGTCTTTAATTCCTGTCCAGTTAGGCAGTTTTCCTTAAAACCTCTAGTTGCAGTCATCAAGTTCAAGGATACAATAATGTCCTTACTGTCCTCTGAAGGTTTTACGTCCATCTTGAGCTGTAGGTATGGTTTGGCTGCACTCACAAATGCAACGTCCAAATCCCAGTCAGACACAAGGGACAGATACATTTCAGCCCCGCTCCGATCTCGAGACAGGTAACTGATCCCGAAACTCCGCTTCCTTGTTTGAAAGTCAAACCAGAAGAAAACGGTTAGGACACGCTCCACACAACAGATCAATAGAGGTGATCACACTTACCCTTTCAGATCAAAGGCCCGGATCAGAATGTGCTGCAGGACCTCCAGCGACGTTATCTGAGGATCAACGGCAAAGGAGCGGAACTCCACAGGAAGAACGCCATCACACTTCTGAAACACATCACACCACCTCAACTGAGGAGCATTAAACATCACACGGTGTGAGAAACATCAAAGGAGGAGGCATCAACGATCAAAAGAGGAGGCGTCAACGATCAAAAGAGGAGGCGTCAACGATCAAAAGAGGAGGCGTCAACGATCAAAAGAGGAGGCGTCAACGATCAAAAGAGGAGGCGTCAAGGATCAAAAGAGGAGGCGTCAACGATCAAAAGAGGAGGCGTCAACAATCAAAAGAGGAGGCGTCAACGATCAAAAGAGGAGGCGTCAACGATCAAAAGAGGAGGCGTCAACGATCAAAAGAGGAGGCGTCAACGATCAAAAGAGGAGGCGTCAACGATCAAAAGAGGTGGGATCAACGATCAAAAGAGGAGGCATCAACGATCAAAAGAGGTGGGATCAATGATCAAAAGAGGAGGCGTCAGGGATCAAACGAGGAAGCATCATCAATCAAAAGAGGAAGCGTCAACAATCAAAAGAGGAGGCGTCAATGATCAAAAGAGGAGGCGTCAGGGATCAAACGAGGAGGCATCATCAATCAAAAGAGGAGGCGTCAATGATCAAAAGAGGAGACATCAAAGAGGCAGATCTGACCATTTGCACTGGCGAGATAATTGGGCTCCTGTTCCCTGTTATTGTTGACTCTGCTTTTATTTATGTAAATAGTGAATCCAGAAAATCTGGCCCAAGTGTCAGTTTGGAGCATATTATGACCACAGGTGGCGAGGCGGCGTAGTGGGTAGCGCTGTCGCCTCACAGGAAGACGGTACCGGGTTGGAGTCTCCGGTTTCCTCTAAAAACATCAAAGTTCTGTGAATCAGATACGGATCAATAATGAAGCCCTCCGATCGTTTAGCTTCCTCGCCGGGACAGGCTGATCCGATTCATTCATGGTTCTGAGACGCTAAACCAGCCTTCATTGGTCCTGTGATCGTCTTTAAATACGCAGATCAGGCAGAAATCAATCACACATCATCCGCATTGATCGGACATTCAGCAGTAAATACTTGGGTCTGCTTCTCGCGTGCTGATTCTGTCTGAACTGGGACCGTCTTTGTGTCCTCACTGGTCACTTTTGCTACCAAAGCGAGGGAAACGTCACTTCCGAGGAAATCCCTGGTTTAAAAAAAACTTTATTTACAGATAATCCACGGACATGCGTGTCTGACTGTCTGGAGATGAAACCTGAGCCTTAAGGTGCGGACTTCCGATCAGAACCAGTCAATCTCCAGAGCCAGTCTGACGTCAGGAGTCTCGCGCACACGCGCGCGCGTTGACAGCGCATGCAGGTGACGTCATCTGTGTCCACTCACCGCTGAGTTCGGTATTTTGAAGACTGATTCTAGACACAGTAATTCCAGTTCTAAGACGCTGCATAACAATAAGGAGCTGCCGACAGGCTTTACGGATCGATATGAGACGCGTTCCAGATCGGTTGTGTACAAACACTACCGGACTCGTGTGACGGACAGCTGGCGGGTCAATAACAACGAGGCTCCCAGCTAGCTAGCTAGCATCCACCACGCTAGCCTCCCTACCTTGACTTTGACTCGGACCACGCCCCTCTCCTCCTCGCCTGCCATCTTAGAGCCTTCCAGAGC
Organism: Brachionichthys hirsutus; assembly: GCF_040956055.1. Lineage (NCBI taxonomy): Eukaryota > Metazoa > Chordata > Actinopteri > Lophiiformes > Brachionichthyidae > Brachionichthys > Brachionichthys hirsutus. The sequence goes on along the minus strand of NC_090898.1, from coordinate 1,477,887 downwards.
AGGGCGGCTGTCCGGAGCTCGTTTGTCTCCTACATCGATATGATGATCAATAACAGGATGGGTAGCGCTAGCCGAGCGCCTCCGCTTCCTGGTCTACTTCTGGTTTGGTTTTACAGAGCCTATCTTGTGTTGCTGCCACCTGCTGGACGGACCATGGGGATACCACTGACGTCATGGGAAACGTCACGCATGGAGGAAACTATTCACCTTTTGAAAACTGTATATATATTATGAATTCCAGAAGGATTTGGAGTGATAGTACGCGCTCTGTGATCTGATAGTACTCGCTCTGTGATCTGATAGTACTCGCTCTGTGATCTGACAGTACGCGCTCTATGATCTGATAGTACTCGCTCTGTGATCTGATAGTACTCGCTCTGTGATCTGACAGTACTCGCTCTGTGATCTGATAGTACTCGCTCTGTGATCTGATAGTACTCGCTCTGTGATCTGATAGTACTCGCTCTGTGATCTGACAGTACTCGCTCTGTGATCTGATAGTACTCGCTCTGTGATCTGATAGTACTCGCTCTGTGATCTGACAGTACGCGCTCTGTGATCTGATAGTACTCGCTCTGTGATCTGATAGTACTCGCTCTGTGATCTGATAGTACTCGCTCTGTGATCTGACAGTACTCGCTCTGTGATCTGACAGTACGCGCTCTGTGATCTGATAGTACTCGCTCTGTGATCTGACAGTACTCGCTCTGTGATCTGACAGTACTCGCTCTGTGATCTGACAGTACTCGCTCTGTGATCTGACAGTACGCGCTCTATGATCTGATAGTACTCGCTCTGTGATCTGATAGTACTCGCTCTGTGATCTGATAGTACTCGCTCTGTGATCTGACAGTACTCGCTCTGTGATCTGACAGTACGCGCTCTGTGATCTGATAGTACTCGCTCTGTGATCTGATAGTACTCGCTCTGTGATCTGATAGTACTCGCTCTGTGATCTGACAGTACTCGCTCTGTGATCTGATAGTACTCGCTCTGTGATTTACACGCAGAAAGTGGGACTCATCTGTTCTGGAGTTGCGTGATTACCCGGAGATTTTGGAAAGACAACTTTATAACTACCGTACCAATTTGTGTAATAATTATAAAATGTATTATATACACTTGTAGACTATAGAATGCATTTTATATTTATAGTTGTTTTTTGATTTTTTTTACAAATGGCTTAATGTCTTCAGAAAATACGTATATCGTTAAGCTTATAATTATCTTGGGAAAATAGTTCATATACATAAGTGTAAGTTAGAGAAAAAAATACCTTTATTTTATGTTTTCCGCAAGGAATTATACATATATTTAAAAAGTGTTGAGCCCCGTAATAACAATAAAGCTGTAAAAACATTTGAAATTTGGAGAGCTGAACCTGTGTTTTATTTTACTTATTTATTTTTCCGCCCCCTGGCAAGCTTAATATTTGTATGTTTAATGTTATATATTATATTGACTTGACATCTTTCAATAAAAATATATATGTTCGCCTTTCTGTGATGTGAAACTCGTTTACTAGATAAGTGACGTGTCATTGTTTTTGTTTGTTTTGTTGCTGAGATTCTCTTTCAGGATTCTTCCGTCCATCTATTTAGTTTCTGGAGTTGATCTTATATAAAAAAAAATAATAAAACCTTCCACACAAAACACACAAGTTCTAAAGTGGTGCCCATTTTGAGTTGAGGGCGATTTATTCAGTTTCTGGGCATTTCATGCTTGTTTACTGTGAATACCATAAACGTGCACACTTTAGCGACACTGATCAGTGATCAGCATTTGATCCTTGATTAAACTTTGGGTCAATAACTGTTTACCTTCAGTTTTGGTTTCAATGATAACAGGGAAAATGGGAACACCTTTTATTTTGGTTACATCAGTATTTTATTATTATGTATTATTATTATTATATTACTATTTATTTTATTATTACATTATTATTTTTAATACATTATTCTTTATTATCATTATTTGTATTATACTATTATGTATTGTATTATTATTATCCTTTTTAATTGTTATTCTTTATTTTATTATTATTTTTATTAATTGTTATTCTTTATCCTATTATTTTATTTGTATTATTATATTATTCATCGCAGCCGGTTACAACGATCAAGCGACTGTCCAGCATGTTTCCGGTCATGAGACTGTCGGCTGTGGTGCATCATGGGACGTGTATTTCTCAACAGACCGTTCCCTTTTCGTTCAGCGCCAGTGAAGACTCCATTTCCCAGACACCCTGCTGTCCCGTTCTTTATTGTTTCGCACGGAACGAGACGCTGATGTCGGATTCGTGCTCCCGTTCTGCTTCAGCAGGTTTTTAGAACAGTTATAACGACTCTAAGAGGTTGTTTATAACCTCTTAGAGCCGTTTAGATACAGTGCAATCCTGAAGCGTTGCTAATGAGCTAGCTCCAGTTAGCGTTAGCTAGCAGAAGATGGGAGCGCCTCGGCTCCGCCGCCGTGAATGAGCTCCGCCGTATCCGGTCTGACGAACCTCCGCCATGGAGGAAGTGGACAAGATTCTGATTCACGCCCTCAAACAGGCTGGCACGTAAGTAAGACGCGCGTCCGCGAGTCTCCTACCGTGTGTGACGTCACGTTGACATGACGTCAGCCGGTTTGTCCTCAGGGAAATCAGCGAGGAGGTCGACAGCATCAAAGGGTTCAGCAGCCAGCTGATCGTGGAGGCGGTGGTGCGGTGCATCCGGGTGATCGACCCGGGCCTGGGGGGCTCTCTGCCCACCTCGCTGCCCCCCGGCATGTCTGCCCGCTTCAGGGTGGGCATGAGCCTGGCGCAGGCCTGCCAGGTAAGCCCCCCCCATCTAATCTGAGACGTTTTCTATTTCACTAAGAGATTAAAAAACCGTTTTCATTTATGCTATTATTGATTGGAAAACTCACGGATCCAGGATCTGCACCTTCAGCCAATCAGAGCGCAGTGTGTGTGTGTGTGGGGGGGGGGGGGGTGTCCCGGCCGCCCCGTGACCCTCGGCTGTCCATGTGCTGCCCTGCAGGACGTCGGCTACAAAGGAGAGATCGGCTACCAGACGTTTCTGTACAGCAGCGAGCCGGAGATCCGGTCTCTGCTCATGTTCCTGGTGGAGAAGCTGCCCAGAGAGCATGCAGAGGCCTCGGAGCAGCCCACGGGTAGGGGGGGGGGGGAGGGGGGGCAGAACCATCACTACAGGGGGGGGGGCAGAACCAACATGCAGAGGCCTCGGAGCAGCCCACGGGTAGGGGGGGGGGCAGAACCATCACTACAGGGGGGGGGCAGAACCAACATGCAGAGGCCTCGGAGCAGCCCACGGGTAGGGGGGGGGGGCAGAACCATCACTACAGGGGGGGGGGCAGAACCAACATGCAGAGGCCTCGGAGCAGCCCACGGGTAGGGGGGGGGTCACTACAGGGGGGGGGGGCAGAACCAA